>NW_020945237.1:10517211-10531568 GCF_900497805.2 Vombatus ursinus | reverse complement strand
ACAAATACTTGTTTGGTTCACAACATATAAAAGGATGTTGGGCCTACAAAAAGTGGATTGAATCAGAAGCCATACTTGTTGACTAATGACTGACTTGTGTTTTCATCATCTTCTTTCCTATTCACAGGGTTAATTTATGGCCATTTCTGCCCCATACAGAGAGAGCATTCTGAAGAAATCTCAAATATGAGCTCAGTCTGTTTCCAAATGTCATTTATTCTCTTATCTGAAGGGAACATTTCTTAACCATATCAAATGGGGCATAGCCAAATCAACAGATCAGAAGTTTCATGAGAACTCCTTAAGCCATTATCTCTCTATTTAGGAAATAATCCTAGCCACAAACACCATGATTATGTTTTCTTAACATTCCTTTAAAATAGAGAGATCAAGAGGTAAAGTTATTAAAAGATGTACATTTTCTATTTCTTAACAGGATGCATAAATTCAATTGAATTTATATATGCTCCTGAATTAATCTATTAACTAACAGAGAGGGGGGCAGCTAGGTGGTGCAGTGGATAGAGCACTGGCCCTGAAGTTAGGAGGACCTGAGTTCGAATCCTGCCTCAGACACTCACTAGCTTTCTGACCCTGGGCAAGTCACTTAACCCCAACTGCCCCGCAAAAAAAAATAATAATAATAATAAATAACAGAGAGAAAGAAACAGAGAAAGAGAGAGAGAGAGAGAGAGAGAGAAAGAATGAGTATAATAGTACCTTCCACAGAGAGTTATCGCAGGCATCAATGTAATCTATTTTTATCGAAACAGATACATATAAACATGCACACATATACAGAGAGAGAGAGATAGTAAAAAAATAGAGATTTGTGCATATAAATATACAGATTATACATAGAGATATATACAATATATATACACTACCTAAAATGAAGTATTGGTGAGGACACTTAAGCCTAGAAAGGAATATAAACCCTAAATAACATCTACAAAAACAAAATTAGTAACACTTGATAGTCATTTAACACTTCAAGGTTTGCCTAGCATGTTATATAGACTAGCTCACTTAAGGTGCTGCAAACAACTCTGTGAGACAGCTACAACTGGCATTATTATCCCTCATTTTAGAGGTGATGAAACAGGCTTGAGGAGATTACTTATTTTTCCCTGTGACCACACAGGCAATAAGCATCCTGGCCATCCTGACTCTAAGACCATCGCTCTGTTCGCTATGCCTTAGTCAACCAAAACACTGGTATTTTGGAATAAATCCTTCGAAAAATAGAATTTAACTTAAAATCTTGTCCCTTGATAATTATATAAAATTTCTACTGGAACTTTGGGCTATCGCAGAAAAAAAGCAATCAAATATTTGGTGAAAAAAAACTAGATTTTAAAACTTGATGTGATGTCTCATTTAGATCGTAGAAATCATCCTGTTTCTTCATTAGTTGGGTGCTAAATGGAGCTAACCATGATGAGAGTTTGGAAACCAAAAATGTCTTCCAATGTGCTTAAAAACAACAACACTACTAACAAGTCAAGGCAGCCAGCATTAATTAAGTTCTTATCATGCACTAGGCATTGTGCTGAGTATTCGATGATCACAGCAACAATATCTATTTATCTCTGTTTTTAGCTTTAAATCTAAATCTGAAACTTCATTCAAATTTTATCCCTTGGTCACATACAGTAAATAGTATTCCAAAATCAATGTGACAGTGGTGCCTTTGGGGGTTAAAAACTAGATGTCAGCAGGAAACAAAAATAAGAATGTATGTGTGTGGAAAGGTGAGTATAACAGGCTAAAGAAAAACTGAACTTTTCTGGGTTTGCCATAAAAATGATATAGTTCAGGAAAGATAGCCTATGTATCATGTGGAATGCAAAGAGGAAAACGTCTTCTCTACCTATCTCCTTGTTTCTCCTTTTTTGCTTCATATTTGGGAATTCAGAGCTCCAAGTCTAGCAAACAAAGCAACAAGACTGGTAGGATCAGCCAAAAGCAAAAATCATCCCCATGACTTTATAATTATATCGCTGTATAAGTAGACATAACCCATACCTGTTCCTGTTTTAATTCACTCCAGATAGAGTAAATGCAAACAGAAAAGCTTCCCCATTATAAAGCAGCCTTATTAATAATCTCAATCCCTGTTGAATATAAAATTCAGTAGCTTCCCACCAATTCTTTAAAAGTAGCAGCAATTCAACTATGTTCTAGATTTACGTAGCTGGCCATAGACACACAGAAATATAAATGACTACATACGTGGCATTGTCATAGCTAATACACAGGTAAAGACAAAATAACAAGTTATCTCTCTGCCTGCCTGAATGTTCAATATAGCTCTATGGAAAAGCAACTGAAGGCTCTGATTGAAGGCAGGGAAAATGAGAACCATGGGAGTAGCACCAGGACATGTTATGATTCCTCTACCCTAATAAGGAACTGCAATTTTGTCAGCAGATATAACGAATCTCAGACATAAAGAGGTTAATTGATCTGCCCAGGGTCACAAATCTAATGTCAGACAGAGGTGAGATTAGATCCCAGTTATTCCAGATTTCCATCCATTGGGCCTGGTCAACTTTATAGGTGTTCTACTCATGCCATGTTGGCCTAAGTGGTGCCAGAAGCATCAAGGTAACTTTAGGAGTACACTCTCAATTTTGAGGCTCATATGAGAAAATGGATTACATGCTGTCAAATCAAAAATGCATATAAAACTTTTACAAAATAGATAAATATTGATAATTTCCCCATTAGTACCTTAAAGTTTGTCATGGTCTCAGGTACAGACACTTCTGTTTTCATCCACACATCCACGGTTGAAGCATTACTTGTCCATAGTATTTCTTTCCCCTGTGGATTGCAGGAAAAAAATTATGTTATTTCTTAAAACGACTCCCTTCTGTCCCCAATCTCATTCTAACAATTTTTTTATTTTAAATTTTTATTTATAAGACTAGAGATTTAAAACTAAAAGAGATCTTAATGACCATATATCTAATCCACCCGTTAATTTTATAGATTAGGCAACTGAGATCCATGGAGATTCACTGGCTTGCTCCAAGGCATTAGAGGGGTGTTTTTTTTATATCTTTCGTTCAAAGGCATCTCTCCTCTCTATTTCTTGGTCCAGATAGCCATCTCTTGCAACAAAGAATAAAAAAGAAAAAAAGAAAAGTAGTTAAGAAAAACCAACATTAACTTAAAATAAACAAAACCACCCCAGGAGTAATTAATGTGGTGTTAATAACTGTATAAGTTAATAGCTATGATGTAAGTCATATGCAAGTGTAGAGAGGTGTCTTTTCTTAAATGAAGTAAAATGGTGAGATTAAAAGTTGCCAGAACTCTAACAGTGGCTTCCCCTTACTCCCTCCCCTCAGTCAATGTCACAAATGGGATAATGTAGGTTCTTGTACTACCCTCTCCCTCCCAGTTGAATTTGAATTTTTTTTTCCATAGAACCAAGGGTATATTGGTCTCCAATACTGGCTAGGCTTAATTGATTATTTATATGTGTGTGTATATATGTATATATGTTACTATATATATACATGTATATATATATATATATATATATTGATTAGATAGATAGATAGAGTCTTAATGAGGAATATGTCAACCTGGGGCAAATGCAGTTAGGTGGAGGTTTCAATCCAGATAATAGAGTTCAATCATTAGTGCTATATACATGAGTTGAAGGGAGGAGAGGTCCCATGTCACTTAGATTATTTGGGGGATAAGAAAGTAGACTGCAAGGGACGGACAACACAGAGATGGGATTGCCACAGAGATGTGAGCCAATGCAATCACCGAGGAGAGAGGGATAAAAAAGCATAATCACTGAAGGAAGGAAGTCTGGTTTAGCCCTGGGAGGAAACACCTCCCTTGATGTCAGTGTCATAGAACAAATTCCGATTTGCCCCAGGGTAGTTTCGGCTCTGACCTTATTCCAAGTATGGTATGTGTAAAAAAAAAAAAAAATGGAGGGAACTGGTCCTACTAATTTAACTAGTACTCATAATATTGTTTCTAGAGGAAATGGCCTTCAGAGTTTCAAATGCACTTCCCAAAGAACATCTGGAACGTAACCCAATCATCACCTAGGGATGTCATGATATATAATTTTTAACATCTCCATTCCCTGTTCTCTGTCAAGGTTCTTTAGGTCTCAAGCCACATGTATCTGAAAGGGTGTTGACTTTTGTGAGTAAAAAAATGTATTTTATCCTAATCCTAGCTCCAGCACATAACACAGAGCCTGCCACATATATAGTAGGCATTTAATAAATGCTTGCTAATTTGTTGCTTCTAGATTATAGGCCAAAGATTACTGATCTATGAAGGGTCAGATCCAAAATGTTCACTATAGCGCCATGTTTTCAACCATTATGACAAAGATGGTTTGGTATTTGGGAAGATAATCACATTTGCCTCTTAATCTTCTCTATGAAAATGTCAGTCAGCTTGACTTGCCCGCGTATTACACCTCCTGTGAATAGATTGACTCTGATGTTCAAAGATGCTTGCCTCTTTGTTCTGTCATTTCCCATCATGCATTGAGACCATGAAAATGAACTGAATGACATCAAAATCACTCAGCCTAAGCCCTGGGATTCCCTCTATTTCTACCTTTATTATAAGCAAAGAAACTATATTTGAACATGCCATTTAAGTTCAAATCAAATTCTACATGCTGCACATTTTTCTCAATGTAAGCATTTATCTCCTTAGTAATCTTTCCTACTCTAGTATTTTCACTTTTTTCATTTATTTCATCCTTCCCAAAGAGGTCCCCTGTACTTATTCATTTCTCACTCCTTTGCTCTCTAGCCTCTACCCTGAATTTCAAATTCTAAATATATTAGAGTATATCCTACATATATTTGCATGTATATTCTGATTCATGAAAGAAGGAAGCATGTATTTATTATCCACCTAATATATGCCAAGCCTATGTACTAAGTATATTACAATTATTATCTCATTTGATCCTAACAATTCTAGGAAGTTGGTGCTATTATTGTCCCTATTTTACAATTGAAGAAACTGAGGCAAACAGAGGTTAAGTGACTTTCTCAGTATCACATAACTAATTAGTGTCTTTGGTCATATTTGAATTCAGTTCTTCCTGACTTCAGTCCCAGAACTCACAGTCTATCTACTGTGCCACCTCACCAAAAAAAAAAAAAAAAAAAAAAAGTAATCTAGTTTGAAAGAGACTCCCTGATACAGAGGAAAGAGTGCTAGTTTTGTTGTCAGATCTCCTCTGTTTGAATTCTGGTTCTCCATTTACTAGAGACATGACTTTGCTCATTAATCTCTCCTGATGTCCGCTGACTCATCTCAGATCACCTAATCCACATGTATTTATTAGGCACCTCCTCTATGTCACATATTGGTGATACAAAGGCAAAAATCATAAATTGGAAATGGTGTCTAAGGTCCCTTCAAGCTTTAAATCTCTGATCTCACAATCTGTAAAATAGGGTCAATACCATTAGCATTCACACAGTTGCAAGTACACTGATCAATACGATGAACCATATATTATCACTGAATAATTTTTAACAGTAGCAAGACATTTATGATTTCATCAGCATGGGAAACTCACTCCATCAACACACATGTCAACTCTCTTATACAGAGCTGATTAATTAAGTCAACTAGCATTTATTATGTACCTACTAGGTGCCAGGCACTGTGCAGTACTAGGTGGTAGAACAAAAAAGTTTAAAAAAAATCAAATTGTGCCTGCCTTCAAGGAGCTTACATTCATTTGGAAGGGGGAATTGTGTGAAAGGGATTACTTCATAAATGTATGCAAAGCAGTTACACAGTCATTTCTGGAGGGAGGGCACTTGCAATTGGGGAGGTGAAAATCAGGACTGAGCTGAAGAAAGAATCTCTGAGACATTAGTGAGGAAGGAGGGCATCCAAGTTAATGGATATTGCCCAAGAGATGGAATGTCCTGCATAGGGAACAGTGTACATGCCAGTAGGAAAGTCCTAGGAGGCCTCCTGAGGCACTGAGAGGATCAATCACTTCCTACAGTCACAAAGTAAAGCAGAAGCAGGATTTGATGCATCACTGGAATTTGCACCATGCTGCCTCTTAACAAAAACAATCAGTGATATGCTGATGAGCTCTCTTGATTGGCAAGTGAGCGCAAAATTACCCAGCCTACTGTATTTAGCTAGACCCAAACCCATTCTATCCTTTACATTTTTGCAATTTTCCTGCCATTGCCCTACTTTTCCCCTCTTGAAATAGACTGGACCTCCAGAAATCATGATCCAAGTCCCTGGGGCAGTCAACCCATGTAGTCTTGGGATTCTTTCCCTGTTGCTGAGCTATCTTCATAGATGTGCAAACGTATATTCACCTAGCCACTATATTTATAAAGTCCTAATCCAGACCATATTTTGCATCTGGTCTAGTGGTGCCATCTTGTCTATCCTACCATCATATATTCCCTTTGCCCAACTTTCTATCTCTGACTCTGAACAGTAAATAAGTCAATACTAAAATAACTTCTGAAAAGAGCAGGCCAAGACTGTCCAGAATGTTCTCCCTCATCTCTGCCTCCTGACTTCCTTGGATTCCTTCAAGTCTCAGCTAAAGTCTCACTTTTTACAAAGAAACCTTTCCTGGTCATCCTTAATCTTAGTTCCTTCCCTGAGAGGTCAGCTCCAGCTTAAATTTATATATGTATGTATGTATATGTATATATGTATGTATATATATACACACATACGCACACACATATATATACACATAGATATAAACATTTTGTTTGTATGTAAATGTTCGTATGTCATCTCCACTATTAGCCTGCCTTGAGAGCTGGAATGAGGTTTTTTGTGGGGCTTTTTTTTTTGCCTCTCTTTATATTTCCTTGTACCTAGTACCAGTACAGTGTCTAGTACGTTGTAGGTGCTTAATAAATGCACGTTGACTTGACTTGACATCAACTCACCATCCCCATGACACATCAGATTAAAACACCCTTACCTGGCCTCCATTTCACTGTTTGTTCTCTCCCTTTGAAGACAGGAATTGAATTGTTTTTTTTTTTTCCTTTGTATCACCAGCACCCAGCACAGAACCAGCTACATAGTAACACACAGTCTTAATAAATGCTTTTTTGTGCTTAATAAATATATTTTTGTATCATGTCTAATGCTATGGTTAGAAAGTGCTCTGGACAGCGCCTGGCAAATAGAAGGTCCTAATAGTAAACGCTGTCAATTTGACATAGTACTGTTGTATCACTCTATATCTACAAATGGTGTATTCATGTAAGTTACTATTATTCATTTAGCGATAACATCTTAACTAAGGGCTGGGGAACCTGCCCCAAGTAGCCTTCTAGGTCCTTGGGTGTGGCCTTTTTATTGAGTCCAAGTTTTACAAAACAAATCTTTTTATTAAGGGGATTTGTTCTGTGAAGTTTGGATTCAGTCAGAGCTGCACTTGAGGACCTAGAAGGCCACACATGGCCTCGAGGCCTCAGGTTCCCCAACCCATCTTAACTGTTCATTCCATAAACCAGTATAACTAACATTCTGGTTATGTTACTGCTAATGAGCAGTAATTAAAAGGCAGGTAGGTGGTATAGTGAATAGATCTCTGGACCTCGAGTCAGGAAGACCTAAGTTCAAATGTGACTTCAGATACTTGCTAGCTGTGTGACCCTGTGTAAGTTATTTGACCACTGCTTGCCTCAGTTTCTTCATCTGTAAAATAGGAATAATAATAGTACCTACCTTCCCGGGTTGTTGTGATAACAAAAAAAAGATAATATTTGTGAAATATTTTATGAATTTTACAGCCCTATACAAATGCTAGTTAATGAAACTTTCAGAGGACAACAAGGTCTAAGGTGTTACCTTACATTGCCCAACTTATAGCAACTGATTGTCATTCTGTTTAGCTCTGCTGTGCCAGGGTAGGTTGGAGTTAGGGTTAGGAGAGACTTGCATTTTTCTTTCTATTATTTTCTCTTCAACTTCTATTATTCAGCATTGAAGACCTCAGCAGCACCAACCATAGATGCTTTTAGTCTGACTGTTGTGTCAAGGAGCATTCATCAGTTTCCCCCACTTCTATTTTCTGGGAGTAATTTAGAGCAAATGGGCTCCTTTTTGCAAAATGACTAATGGACTCCTCGAGCTCCAATTGAAGAGGAGTGAGCACATTTACATTTCCCCCACAAATTTATCAAAGTCCTTTCCAAACTGAAATGGCTATTCATGCCCCAAACTTAATGGCATATTATGAATGAGATCTAGATTTTTCCTAGCATTCTCTTCTGTACTGATGACACAAATCATAAAATAAAAATCACCTTCCTCTAAACAACAAAAAAAGAAATGGACTTTTATTCTATTTCTGTGCCCCGCTCTCAGACACGTAACTATGTAACCTCAATAGGTGGCAAAGAAAAATTGAATAGCTACCTAAAAAAATTTTTAAAAAAACCATTTCAAACGATGCTCTAGTTTTTTATTAGTCGCAAAAACTCCTTTTGCTTTCCTAGAATGAGACTGATAGAACTATTTTAACCTCCAAGGAAAATATTCCCCTAAAAGTGTTCCTTTTTTTGCCTTTCTTTTTTATTTCTTTGGTTTCTTTTTGTTCCCAACCTGACCTCCTCATTTCCACTAGGGACAAGAATGCTAAAACAAGACCTTCCACTCAATTTGTATGAAGCCTATCTAGTACAGGGTAGTAGTGCTACTTTGACCAAGCCCCAGTTACAGAAAAATTATTCTATAACCTTCCCTCTGTTCCATGTAAAAGTAAAGGTAAATTTTATTACTCTAAGCTCCAGACATTTAAATATTAAAAACAGACATTTCAAGGGAAAAAAATATAAACCAATAACTCATTAAAAAAATACTGAACACTCAGAAACCCATGTCTTTGTAGGGGAGGGGTTAGGGACAGGTTACTGTCCCTGCAAGAACTATAGCATCAGGGTAGAGGAGTGAGTAAAGCCTGGACTCAAACCTGACTAGGGTGACTAGGTGGACTTCCCTGGAGGACTTGAAGCAGATGTGGATTACTGCTCCTCTAGTCCGTTGTACAGAGGATTCTTGTTCAGATAATAGCTTATTATGTGGACTCTGAGATTCAGTGTCATGGGGCCAAAAATGGTAAATGACTCAGAACCAGAACCAGATCACTTTGCCTGAAATGTTATCAATTCTAGGTTGTATTTTTCCTCTTCAGCAAATCATCTCCCCCCTCCTGGGAACTCTTAAGCATTCACCCCCACTATCCAGCACAAAAATGGAAATGACAGGTGGTTAGTGCAGCTTGGAGGTTCCAAGAAGACAGGAGTGGGAAGCAATACTCAAGGCTCCAACAGTGCCTAAAGAGTGAATCTCAGTTCCTTCATAGGTAAAATGGTCATCATCTCCCTCCTAGTTTTAAAGGTAAATGCTATGTCAAACTAGTCATAACATTTCCAAAAACATTTTCTCTCATTCAAAATATTTTTAAAAATAAAACACGATGACAAGCAAATGAAAATGAACTATTGGTAAGAAAAGTTGTGATATGGAAAATAGCACTTTTCAAAGAAAATATTCCAAAGAAGCCTTCTAAAGTAGGAATTAATATACATATCCCTAGATAATGGTTATTGCTTTCCTAAAACACATGCTAGTTCTCTAACCTACTGATTCTTTAAACCTAAGCTTTGTGGACTTGCTTTTGTTTTCAAAGAGGTGATCTAGTGTCAATTAAATTGCTATATATTTACCTCTGTACCACCAACCAAGAACAGCTCTCTTCTTTTTAGTCTACACTGAGGGCCTAGAACAAGACTACACAGTGATCACCCAGCAAATGTTATTATTTAATTAAAATGAATTTAAATGGCTCCCAAAATTACAATTTTGGTTTCCCTAATACCATTGACTTAGGGTTGATGTCTCCCGTAGTGAAAGTTACCTGCCTCTAAAAAGCCCCAACCTCTCCCTGAAACTTGTACCCATCCAGCTCAATTCTATCACTCCCAAGGACATTTCCACCTCCTGTCTGTCTGTCTGTCTGTCTGTCTGTCTGTCTGTCTGTCTCTCTCTCTCTCTCTCTCTCATTCCCACTTAATCTTTCCCTTCATCCTCAATCTCTTCTTTTCAGTCACTTTCCATTATGATCAGGAAAAGTTGGGTCTCTGCAGAAAACATTGCTCCACTGGCTAAAACTTCCCCCAATGGTTATGCTTTATCTAAAGTAGCCAGACATAAGAGGCTGGCAAGAAGAGTAGGAGTATTTTTGCTCCTCAATCTCCTCTGCTGGATTATTATATATCTTCCATCTTTCTGCCTTCCCCATAGAATGAGAACTCCCTAGGACTTTGACCTGGGCCTTTTTTTTTCCCTTCTCTCTCTACACATAATTGCTTATACTTCTCATCATCTTCCAAGTACCAACTCTTCACTTTTCTATAGAGATGATTCCCAAATCTAAATTTCATCCCTAATCCCTCTCCTGAGCTCTAGTAATTCTTTGGCAAAGACTTGCTGGTTGAGTATCTCAAACTCAGCACATCCAAACAAAATTCATCATCTTCCACCTACATGCCTTCTTTTCCTCCAAACTTCCTTGTTCCTTTCAATGGCAACCCAGTCTTCCCTGGCCGCTACATTCATAGCCTCAGAATAATCCTTGCCTCCTCTCTCTCCATCACTCCCAGAGCTATCAACTGTGAAGTTTTCCTGATCATACCTCTACAACATCTGTCTTATCTCATTTTCTATCCCTATATCCAATAATTATTTTAAGACTTCATCTCTCTTACCAGTACTACTATATCAGGATAATATTCCTCCCTCCCCAACTCAACCTTCACCAAGCTGCCAAAATAATCTTAAAACATCTTAATCTACAATCTACATTCTGGTTCCCAGCTACTTTTTCGGTCTTATTTAGAAATGTTCCTCTTCAGTATGGTGTACTGATCAGATTCAGAGCTAGGAAAATCTGTGTTTAAGTCTTGCCTTTAATACATACTAAATGTATGATCTTAGACAAGTAATTTAACCTATCAAAGAATCAACTTTCTAAAACTATAGATTATAGAGAAGGAGCTGACCTGCATAGTAGAGGTTATTTCCTTATACAGGAAATCTCTATACTAGAGACTTTATATCAATTAAATAACAGTGTCATTCCCTATCCTCTTGACAAACTCTATGTTCCATCATCAAAATATGAGCTATTACCCAACCTTGTGACTCCACTTCCTAACTTCAAGCCTTTGACCTTACTTGTTTTCCAGTCCTGCAACACATTCCCTTCTCATCTCTACCCTTCAAAAAAAATGTATCTTCCTTCAAGGACCAACTCAGGTACTACCTCCTCCACAAAAGATTATCCCTGTCCTCTAGTTTTTGGTTCCTTTTTTTCTTTTTAAAATTTTCCTGGCACATTTACTGACGTTCATGTTCTACTTCTCTGGATAGAATTTAAGCACCTTAGGCACAAAGATTTTCATTTTTTATATTGCATCCCAACCATTAGCATAGTGTCTTACATGTAGCATTCATTTAATAAATGTTAGTTGTTTGTTGAATCATCAGACTATTTTTACTCTATCCTTAGCCTTTTTCTTCTGCTTTAAGAATCTTTTTTTAAATGTCACTTAGAGAATTCATTGATTGTACTCTGCCTATCTGTCTTTATGTATTTGTCTGCTTCATAATTTTCCTGTACCATTATTAGGACTTTTTTTTTCTATTTTCTTACTGACTGAAAGCTTAATTCCATTTCTGTAAGTGAATTTCTAGGACAGAAACAGTTTTCAACAAGATATTCTCAAAAGAGAAGATGCAGCAAAATTAAAAATCTACTTTAAATTTAATCTAGGACTCTTCTAACTTTCTAGTTCCTTACAGGGAACATAGTGAACATTAAAAATGTCAAGGGTATGCTTGTGAAATAAACATATATAACAAGAGATCTGACCTGAAATTCACCCACAAGCATAAACAGACGTCTTTGCCAATGTGTTTCAGTGTTAGAGAGTTTACTAACCTAGTAGGTCAACAATGAAGTATCCAAGACAGACTGAACTTCACCTTACACAGTCAACAAAGGTGCCATCTGTTTTGACTCATGGTATGGATACCCACCTATTAGAAAGCACCGGATAAAGACCAAAAGGTGTTTCTTAATTCCCAGGAATGGTCAGATGGTGTTGAGTTAGAATTACTACAAACCTGGGCTAGCTATAAAAGATTTTGAATCCTGTATATGAGCTTGCCCTGTTCTTTCTTTTCTAGTCCACATAGGATAGAACTTCATGAAAATAAGCCCAGTTCCCTTTCTAACTTAGGAATAACATCAATTGTACCAAATAAAGTAATACAACAACAAAAAAGAATGTGAAAGAAAAATGTTCTTATGGATAAAAATCATCTCCCAGTTTAGAAAAAAGTGTGAATGTGTGTATATATACATATACATTGTTCTGATATATACAAATATATATCAGAACAATTGACAAAATTAGTAAGCAAGGAAAAATATTAAAATGAAAGAGAAAATAAGTAAGATTTTGAAGGGTTTTAGAAGGAAAGAAGAATATGCCATCACCACTCCAGAATTAAAAGTAAGACTATTAAAAGAACCTCCAGAATGTTTAATAAACCAGCTAGATAAATAGTGCCTTACACATAGAAAATGCCTAATAAATATTTTTGGATGACATAAAGATCTGTTATCTATAAAGGTAAAAATGAAATCAAAGAAGGAATAGAAAAGGAACTTGGAATAATCAGTTGAAAATCTTAATAAATTAATCAAATGGAATAAACCTAATGGAAGACAAAATGCAAAAATGGATAACAAAATAATCAAATAGCACTAGAAGAAGGCTGGAGATCACTATAAATCAAAGTACCTGGGAGTTACTAATCTCCCAGGAAAAAAAAATATAAATGAGTCTGAAATTGAAAATAGGGCAAAGTAAAAAATTACAGAATCCATAAGACAGTAACACAAAGTAATCTCAAATTTAACCTTTTCAAAAATGTATTTAGATAAGACAAAGCTATCCCAAATTGCAAATATTTAGAAAATACAAGAGCACAAAATAAAAATAATAATTGTTTCAGAAATGAGGTATGACACAAAATAAACCCACAAAATATCAGTACTTCTATGTGTTGTTAATGAAATTTAAAAAAAAACAAGGAAATGAATTTAAAAAAAACAAAAAATAAATATGCACAAATACATACAGAATTTGTATGTTAAAAAGTAAATTATATGTTCTTATAAAAATAAGGAAAAACTAAATATTAAAGAGGTGTTCAATAGTCATGAGTCAACCATATTAATACAATGAAGATACAAATAAAAGCCAAGTTATTGCATAATTTTAATGCTATGTCTGAATAACATCAAGATAGCTCATTGAATTAGGTAAAATTAGACATTTTAGAATTAAATAATAAAAAAATTCATATGTAAAGCTAAAAATTTTAAAAAGGAAATAAGAGAAAAATCTCTTCTAGATTTCAAATTATATTATAAACAAAAATTATCAAATTATCTGGAAAAATAGAAAAATAATTCAATATAATGGATCAGATAAGAGAGATGTAATGCCAAAAATATAGCATACTACTTGTTACACTCAAAACAAATTACTGGAACTGACTTCTGGGAGCCAAGATGGAGGATCAAGTGGAAAATCTCCTAAACTCTCCCATATTCACCTCCAAGGAATTATAAATTAGCACCCCAAAACAAATTCTGGAATGGCAGAACCAACAAAAAGATGAGATGAAACAAGTTTCCAGTCCAAGACAACCAGGAAGGTCAGCAGGAAAGGTGTGTCTCACTCAAGTAAAAGAGGAGTGCAGACCAGGGAAGGCAGTGTTTTAACAAGACAGCAGCATGCCCTGCCTCAGTAAGCTAGTGGGAGGGCCTGAGGCCCAGGATAGCACCAGGCAAATGGGCAAACTTCATCACTAGGACCCACCAAGAGCCTCAGTGTAGTTCCAGGTAAGCCACCAGACCCATTAGGCCCTGCATGGCACCACAGAGCACCAACTACTCTAACCCCACCTCAGCATAGGACATTGCAAGGCACCAGACCCCCACTGGCCTGGCACTGCATAAGCCCCTGTGGGCCTCAGGGCAGCCCCAGCACAACACCATGCAAAAGCCAAGGCTTGCAGCCCCTCACACAAGAAGGTTAGGATAATGCCCCTTCCATCCCAGGAGCAGAGCTCAATTTTAAAAGTAATGAAATAGGCTGGAAAAGATGAAAAAAAAAAAGAAAAGAAGGAAGGAAGGAAGGAAGGAAGGAAGGAAGGAAGGAAGGAAGGAAGGAAGGAAGGAAGGAAGGAAGGAAGGA